>NC_134513.1:28285451-28317951 GCF_027942865.1 Odontesthes bonariensis
GGTGTAATAAAGAGGGTGCTTGTGTTACTTCAGGTGTTTTTATTAAAGAAAAGTAGTTTTTGCACAGTAGAAGGGCTCAAACGGTTTCTTTTTTTTTTTTTTAGTCAATTTCTCCAGCTTTGGAAAATACTCTGTCACAGGGAACAGAGGAGGCTGGTGTGACAAGGAACTGTTTGGGTCGAAATATTCCCACACTTTAGAACGCTTCCTCGATGGTTGCTCCATGAGAGAATAATCCAAAACTCCGAATATCAAAAAACGAGAGCTGTTCGTAACGTATAATACGTGTAGAACGGGGACATGAACCGGGGCTTCAGCCATCTTGAATACACTGAATCGCGGCAAATGTTCAAAGCTCCGTTATCAACTAGAAGCAGTCAGCTGACTCGGTCTGAATGAAGCAGTGAAGTGGTTCAAACGTCATCAGTGACGTCACATGAAGCAAGCTCCGGCCTACTGCTTCACTATAACTACCCTGTCGAGTTTGAAGCGTGCTTCGGAGCTTCGGTGTTGGAGGTAACATCACTAGTTTGCAGCCATGTTTAGAAGTGATGAGTTGTCTTTCTTTTAACTGTAGTGTCTTATTTTCTGTGCAGGGTCTTGCTGGTTTATGGGCTTCAGAAGGTGAGCACAACACATTTAACCTGCTACTGTAACTCCCTACAAAAGTAGACTGATGTCTCTCTTTCTGTCCTACAGCACAGAGCTCCCTAAATGGCAACAAATATGCTGGCTTTACTCAACAAGCTGGCAGACTACGACATGTTGGTGTCTATCCCCAGAATCAAGTCAGACAAGTATTGGTTTCTCCACGCTCAGTCCAGAGTAGTAGCTTCGACACACAAGCTGCAGCCAAAAGAGGTTCTCGCCAAGAACTTTCAGCTAGGAGCTACACACAAGCTCCTTCACAGCCAGCCCAGAGTACAGTGAGAATACAGAGCAGCTTGGTGTCAAAACCTAACTGGCAAAGCCCATATTCAAACGGGGTTAATGCTCAAACTGTGCCAAAGCAGTCGTTTGGCCTTTCTACTGTTATCTCAAGTGGATCTTCTGTGAGTCAGCGCAGTCAGAACCAGAAGGACCTCCGTGAGAAAAGAATTCAGCCAGTCCAGCAGGGTACACCGCGTACCAACAAGTATCTATCCAGCAGCCCTACATCTGTTCGTAGTCCTGGGAAAGGCTTCTCCAGTTTGTCTTCTGCTAAAGTTCCTCATGGTCAGCTGAGCTCATCCTCCACACTGTTCAGCCCAGTTGGTGCTGCACCACCAGGAAGCTCTGTGAGGATGCAGACATATGCTCGTGCCCCTGCAAGAAAGGTGTCTTTAGGCCGTAGAGCTGACAAACCAAAGCCCAGAGGCTTCTCTTCTCAGGTTTGGATGGGAGAACTGCACATGAGCCAGCCATATTCTGGGACTGGTGCAAAAACCCAAGGAAGCTACAGATCCCGCTCTGCTTCCACTGTGCAGAACCCCAGCAGCAGGTTCTCAGTTCAGGGAGCTCACAAACTGCCTGTTCCCAGGAGGAGCAGCACAGTGGGAGCTTCTGCTCCAGGCTCTGCCCCGGTCTCCACCTACGAGATCCCTCAAAGCTTCGGTGGTTCAACTATAAGACGGCTGAGAGAACCTGCTGACCAGAACAAAGTGAAGGTCCAAAAGCCGCAGCAGATGGTGCAATACAAGCCACAGCTCCCAGGTTTTAATCCAGATTCCAAATGGAACAGGGTCAGCCTGCGCCACAGATCCTAGCAGGTGAGTGTTTGACTTGTGTCTTGCTGTTCTGTGACTAAGCCTGACTTCTAATGGTCTAATTCTACCAACAGGTGCTGCTATGTTCTCTGCATGCATTTTTTAAAATAATAAAGTCACTTTTATATTCTACATCTGGAGTCCTGATGTCTCCTTACACTTGTGCAAAGCTCATCTTGATTTTTAGACTGATGCCATTTAAAGGGGAACTGCAGTATTTTCAACATTCAGCCTCTTTTCTGAGTCGTCTGTAATGTTTTAGAACCCCCCCCCTCACCGCTTTTTTGATGTTTACTACTGTCTCCGGTATTTGCCTAATTTTGATTCTTCTCAACCTGCTTCAGAACGGCAAGTCATGCGCATGTCCAAAAAGGTCCGTAAAAGCACAATAAACGTCCGTTTATTGCACTGGTAATCCATATCAAATTTTGTTGCGAAAAGTTGCTTCTGTCGTGTTTTATTTGACATTTTGTACTGGATGTTCGTTTGATATTACTCCGCCACCGCTAAGAAAATAGTTCGAGCATGAACGAGCTGCCAAATAAAACACGACAGAAGCAACTTTTCGCAACAAAATTTGATATGGATTACCAGTATTGGAGTACTGAAATAGAATGTTAGATTTAATGAAATTGATTTTAATTGTGCCCTTTTTGTGTAAAATGTATGAGTTAAAATATTTTTAATTTGATAGAACTTGGCTGCCAGTTAAAATCAGAGGCTGCTGCTGGTAAGACCTCAGGCTACCTGTGAGACGGGTCTGTCATTTGTATGTCAGCCTCCTCTTTAAACCAGCCATTACTGGCAATCCTGGCCCTTATCCACGTGACTATTCAAAATAACAAACATAAAAAGAAATCGGGTAAACGATCCTCTGATCCGTTTAACAAGTGAAAGATTTCAGTCTTTTGACACAATAATTATTTTTTTCTTACTTATATCAGAAAAGTGGACATTGGAGAACACTCGTGAGCACACCAAACGAGTTTGAATTAAGAGTGTGTAGAAAGGGTTTTAGAGTTGGTCAATTGTGATGCTATGAATGTTACATCTTTTCCAGGTTTTTTTTTTTTTTTAGTGAGATGTTGAGTTTGATTTGAAAATTTATACATAGCAGAGGATGGTTTCAGTCCATCGACCTCTGGGTTATGGGCCCAGCACGCTTCCACTGCGCCACTCTGCTACACACCTCAGGTGGTACTCGAACCCACAATCCCTGGCTTAGGAGGCCAGTGCCTTATCCATTCGGCCAAAGATGGGGCAAAAGGGACTGCCCGGCGAGGGGAAAGAAAAAAAAAAGGAGAACGTGCACTATATATTCATTTTATCTTAACATTGTTTACACACAGTTCTGCACTTATTGCAAGGTTTATCATCACTTTAATTGTCATGTCTCTTGCGGGATACATATCACTTGCATCTTAGCTTGCGCTCTCGTCTCGCAATGTATTTTGGGTAATGTAGTCATTTTAACACAGGAACTCTTTTTCCATACAAATCACCAAAGTAATAACCCTGTGATTATGCAATTACGCACATGAATGCATTTAATATGATACAATATTAAAATAAACTCAAATTGCCATATGCTACATTTAAAGTTAAAACAGTATTAACAATCTATAACTGTAAATGTAAATAACTCCCTATCATGTTTCCCCTCCTTCTTTATTGTAATCTCAATTATTTGAGAGACTACATCAGTGCAGCACAAATGAATAAAACAAATTCCAGATTGAGCAGCAAAGAGTGTTGTGTTTTGTGAATAAATGTAAATGATTCTGGCTTTGGTTTTCACAATCACATTCAGTGGATGACACTCACTGTCCTGTTATTTCAAGAGGATTCTGTTATAAAGTATGTTAAGTCCCTCCTGTCTCACTGAAACAGAACCGAACCGAACAGAACTTTTGACACACACACACACACACACACACCTCAGCTCTGGCCCTGTCATATATCCATGCCAACAGACAGAGAGACGGACCGGAACAACCCAGAGACAGACAGACAAACAACAGAGAGACAAGTAATGGTGACTATTAGGCCTGCAGTCATCCAGGGTCTGTCCTGACTCTGGACAGTACCACCGCCCCTTTAGCTGGGTGTGTCCAGTCTGTTTGTTTTTGTCCTGGCCACACACTTTGCAGGTGTAGTGGTATTTCTCCTTTTTCAGCCTCTTCCGTGGCTGTTCCCCCCTTGCCATTCGCTCCTCATCCTCCTGGGCAGCTTTGTTCAGCCTCCAGGCACGTTGCCTTGGCTGGGCACCTGGAAGGCACTCTGGAGGAGCTTGTGGTTGAGGAGCCTGAGAAAAAGGAGGAGCATGTGTAGATGGAAAGTGGGGAAATGGGGGAGCATATGAAAAGGGAGCTTGCTGGAACGGAGCTGGCCCAAATTGTGGAGGGAACTGAGGAGGTCAAAGGTCATCTGTTGGTGTGCATGTTGCACAGGGGCAGCCGGGAGAGTGCTGATTGGAGGGAGAGGCTCCTTGGCCAGGTGCAGCTGTTGAGGGAGAACTGTACCTTTCAGCAGCATGTTCCTGTCCTTCCTCTTGTTCTAGGCTGCTTCTCCTAAGCAGCCTAGAAGACAAACATTCATTATTTTATATGTGTAAGCCTATCCTCCCTCCCTAAGGTTATTACATACAGTGTATTACATATTTTCTAACAAGCATGCAGGTTAAATATTCATATACATGTATATACAGTATATACTGTCTTAGCTGTATGGGGAAGGTAAATGAAATGACACATACCATGCAGAGACCGTGGTGTTGTTCACCGGCACCAGAGCCAGCGTCGTCTGGACCAGGACAACCCTGCTGTCCTCCAGCAGCTGTCTAATGTGGCTGTACACACTCACAGTCGACTGAGGGATGGGCAGGGTTTTCCCCTTCATGTCCTTGGGCCTGTTGCGTGACTGCTGGAACTCCTTGGCCAGTCTGAGGCAGACACACTCACTGACCCTGTGGACTTCAGGGTCCTGGGCTGCTTGGCCGTGAGTCATGTACAGTCTGTGGGAGAGAAGTGTGATATGATCTGGGCTGTGAACAAGGTTGTAAAGCCACAAAGAACCAAGTGACAATGTCAGTAGGGATTGCAATAAAGTAATTTACACTTAATAACATGTGCTGTCTCTTAGTCAATGATTTGCATTGAACCAAAATGATAGAAAGCACCTCTCTGCCGCCTGCTGTCCAGGAGCAGAGCCACTCGGCTTCCTCGGTGCTCTCCACGGTCCTCCTGATGCCCGCGCTTTCTTCCTAGCCTTCTGGGTGTAGCTAAATGGTGAAAGAGACATCCATATTCTTCATTCAGCCCATGGAGTGTATGTTTAATTCTGGTGCACAAAATAATTACTATTTTGTACCTTGAAGGCTTCTTGTCCATGGCATGGAGAGCTGTGTAGAGGTGGACTATTTCCTCCTCCTCCTTGGCTGACAAGGCTGTGATGGTGCGATTCAAGCCTAGTAGGTAGGATGCTAGGGCATCAACTGCCTCCCATCCTGCAACACCTCTCCAGTCACATTGACTGGTCTGAAAAGTGAGAAAAAGAATAACCAAGCAAATAAATGTACACTCTTGTTTCTAATATGTGAGCCATGCTGATTTTACATTAATTTATCTTATTAAAATGTAACCACATTTACTTCAGTTAAATATTATGTTTTAGCGTAAGGTGTTACAGAAAGTGTTATTGAGCTCTGTGACGAGGGGTCCGGGTTCAGCGTCACCCATCACAGCACAGAGGATCACCAGCCCCTATCGCTGCTGACTGGCCGACAATGTCAGGCGTGCTGATGGTGTCATCTGGCTCCTCCTCCTCTTCCAGCACCTGCGAGGGGACTTCAGGGACCTGCGATGGAGCCAGGAGGTCACCTCTGTTGGTCTGGGCCAATAAATATTCCACTCCTATGCGCTCGCCTGTAACCAGTATAAACACAAAGATGAAGAAAGGACATGCATACACATCCATCTCCTCCATGAGTAGCACAATCATCCCACAACAGAAATGCATGTCCTCTGAGTAGCAGGCAGCCTAAGGAAGAGAGGAGGAGGGGACGTAATACTCTGGTCAATCAGTGTTGCTTAGTTTGTCGTGTCACCATGTCTCCTCTCCCTGCCTCTGTGTCTCCTCTCCTTGTCACCTTGTCTCCTCTCCCTGCCTCTGTGTCTCCTCTCCTTGTCACCTTGTCTCCTCTCCCTGCCTCTGTGTCTCCTCTCCCTGTCTCCGTGTCTCCTCTCCTTGTCACCATGTCTCCTCTCCCTGCCTCTGTGTCTCCTCTCCTTGTCACCTTGTCTCCTCTCCCTGCCTCTGTGTCTCCTCTCCTTGTCACCTTGTCTCCTCTCCCTGCCTCTGTGTCTCCTCTCCTTGTCACCTTGTCTCCTCTCCCTGCCTCTGTGTCTCCTCTCCCTGCCTCTGTGTCTCCTCTCCCTGCCTCTGTGTCTCCTCTCCCTGTCTCTGTGTCTCCTCTCCTTGTCACCTTGTCTCCTCTCCCTGTCTCTGTGTCTCCTCTCCCTGCCTCTGTGTCTCCTCTCCCTGCCTCTGTGTCTCCTCTCCCTGTCTCTGTGTCTCCTCTCCCTGCCTCTGTGTCTCCTCTCCCTGCCTCTGTGTCTCCTCTCCCTGTCTCTGTGTCTCCTCTCCTTGTCACCTTGTCTCCTCTCCCTGTCTCTGTGTCTCCTCTCCCTGTCTCTGTGTCTCCTCTCCCTGCCTCTGTGTCTCCTCTCCCTGCCTCTGTGTCTCCTCTCCCTGCCTCTGTGTCTCCTCTCCCTGTCTCTGTGTCTCCTCTCCTTGTCGCCTTGTCTCCTCTCCCTGTCTCTGTGTCTCCTCTCCCTGCCTCTGTGTCTCCTCTCCTTGTCACCTTGTCTCCTCTCCCTGCCTCTGTGTCTCCTCTCCCTGCCTCTGTGTCTCCTCTCCCTGCCTCTGTGTCTCCTCTCCTTGTCACCTTGTCTCCTCTCCCTGCCTCTGTGTCTCCTCTCCCTGTCTCTGTGTCTCCTCTCCCTGCCTCTGTGTCTCCTCTCCTTGTCACCTTGTCTCCTCTCCCTGTCTCTGTGTCTCCTCTCCCTGTCTCTGTGTCTCCTCTCCCTGCCTCTGTGTCTCCTCTCCCTGTCTCCGTGTCTCCTCTCCCTGCCTCTGTGTCTCCTCTCCCTGCCTCTGTGTCTCCTCTCCCTGCCACTGTGTCTCCTCTCCTTGTCACCTTGTCTCCTCTCCCTGCCTCTGTGTCTCCTCTCCCTGTCTCTGTGTCTCCTCTCCCTGCCTCTGTGTCTCCTCTCCCTGTCTCCGTGTCTCCTCTCCCTGTCACTGTGTCTCCTCTCCCTGTCTCTGTGTCTCCTCTCCTTGTCACCTTGTCACCTTGTCTCCTCTCCCTGTCTCTGTGTCTCCTCTCCCTGCCTCTGTGTCTCCTCTCCCTGCCTCTGTGTCTCCTCTCCCTGTCTCTGTGTCTCCTCTCCTTGTCACCTTGTCTCCTCTCCCTGTCTCTGTGTCTCCTCTCCCTGCCTCTGTGTCTCCTCTCCCTGCCTCTGTGTCTCCTCTCCCTGTCTCTGTGTCTCCTCTCCCTGCCTCTGTGTCTCCTCTCCCTGCCTCTGTGTCTCCTCTCCTTGTCACCTTGTCTCCTCTCCCTGCCTCTGTGTCTCCTCTCCCTGCCTCTGTGTCTCCTCTCCTTGTCACCTTGTCTCCTCTCCCTGTCTCTGTGTCTCCTCTCCCTGTCTCTGTGTCTCCTCTCCCTGTCTCTGTGTCTCCTCTCCCTGTCTCTGTGTCTCCTCTCCCTGTCTCTGTGTCTCCTCTCCCTGCCTCTGTGTCTCCTCTCCCTGCCTCTGTGTCTCCTCTCCCTGTCTCTGTGTCTCCTCTCCTTGTCGCCTTGTCTCCTCTCCCTGTCTCTGTGTCTCCTCTCCCTGCCTCTGTGTCTCCTCTCCTTGTCACCTTGTCTCCTCTCCCTGCCTCTTTGTCTCCTCTCCTTGTCACCTTGTCTCCTCTCCCTGCCTCTGTGTCTCCTCTCCCTGTCTCTGTGTCTCCTCTCCCTGCCTCTGTGTCTCCTCTCCTTGTCACCTTGTCTCCTCTCCCTGTCTCTGTGTCTCCTCTCCCTGTCTCTGTGTCTCCTCTCCCTGCCTCTGTGTCTCCTCTCCCTGCCTCTGTGTCTCCTCTCCCTGCCACTGTGTCTCCTCTCCTTGTCACCTTGTCTCCTCTCCCTGCCTCTGTGTCTCCTCTCCCTGCCTCTGTGTCTCCTCTCCCTGCCTCTGTGTCTCCTCTCCCTGCCTCTGTGTCTCCTCTCCTCTCCTCTCCTCTCCTCTCCTCTCCTCTCCTCTCCTCTCCTCTCCTCTCCTCTCCTCTCCTCTCCTCTCCTCGCACTGCATGCTGGGAGTCTGAGTGAGTGAGCGTGAATGGTGGCAGGGTGAGTGGAAGTTGTCGAGTGAGTTTGAGTTTGGGACGTTTGGACCTTTTCTAAAAACTTCGATCTTGTCTATCATTCACTGATGGTAAGGTAAGAGCACTTTAATTCACCAATTTGTGGAAAAAGCGGTAAAAACTTCGTTTACAGAAAAGTTTGTGTGACGAATAATGGCGTCCCTCCCTGGCGGGGGTTCGCCGGCCCTGTCAATCAGACACGGGGTTAGAATAGCGTCAAATCCGAAGTACACTGTGGGGCAAGTGTTGTTGGCAGCGGGGGAGCAGGTCGGCCATGAAAACATCACGTATGGCTCCCGAATGAGCAGAGCAGTGGTGGCGTTTCTCCGGGAGGAGCGCCTGGTTCACCGGCTGGTTGAGACGGGCATCTTCCTGGATGATCTGCTTATTCCAGTGTCACCCCTGTTTACACCATCGACACGGATCACAGTGTCTGGTGTCCCCCCGTTCATACCTAATGAACTAATTGAGAAAGAACTGACCCGGTTCGGAAAGTTCGCCAGCGGGTTCAGAGCAGTTCGGCTTGGGTGTAAAGATGCCAGACTCCAACATGTCCAGTCATTGCGCAGACAGGCGTTCATGTACCTGAACAACGCAGAACAAACTCTTGAGGTTTCATTCAAAGTTAAATATGAAACGGGGTTTTACACAGTGTACGCCAGCTCAGGGAGTATGAAATGTTTTGAGTGTGGAGATGTTGGACATAAACGTTCAGCCTGTCCGCACAAGGAGCGGACTGCAGCTGCAGGGAACGCCGCTGCGCCGCAGGCCGGCGCTGCCGCCGCTGCTGGCGGCACCGAGGCCGGTGGAGCGGCCGGCGGCGGGGCCGTCGCGTCGGGGTCAGACGGTGGCAATGGTAGAGGTGAACCAAAGGCAGATGAGTGTAATGACAGTGCAGGGGAAGGCCCCTCAGAAACAGCAGGCAGCGGTGACAGCAGCTCACCACAGGCTGACAGCACCGCTGAAGGTGCGTCACAGGCTGCTGGTGACACTGGTGGTGCAACTGCCATAAACACGGAAAACAGTGAAAACACCATTGACAGTTTAACACAAACTACCAGTGTCACAAACAAACCCAATAATACAGCTGATGAGAAAAATCTGGCTAATAATGATAATATTAACACAGAAATAGAAAATGAAGACGACATGTTTGAAGATGACTCCATGTCCCAGTGCTCTGACACTGTGACACTGGACAGTCAGAGCTCATATTCACTCAAGGAAATAAACAATTTTCTAGATGAAACGTATGGAAGACAGGATGTAGAAATAACAGAATTCTTCCCTGAGGTCGACAAATTTATTAAATCTGTCCAGAGGATTAGGAGGGTAGTGGGATACGAGCAACTCGGTAAACAAAAAAGATTCCGTTTGAAAAAAATACTGACCAAACTTAGGAAAGAAAAACGAGAAAAAATCTGTTTAAAGGCATAAAAATTTAAGACAATGGGTGATACACTGAAGGTGGTATTCTATTGGAAAGGGTCAACTTTACTCTGTTTCTTTCTCTCTCTTCTCTTCATGGAGACTATTAGAATAGCCTCGCTAAACATCAACGGTGGGAGGGATAGAGAGAAGAGGACAGCATTATCAGAGATAAGGAAAAACAAAAATATAGATATATTTCTTTTACAAGAAACACATAGCTCTGCTGATAATGCAACAGACTGGGGAATGAGTTGGGGAGGACACTGCTTCCTTAGCCATGGCACCAACCTAAGTGCAGGAGTAGCTATAGTGTTTTCACAGCGCCTACATTTAAATAATATTTCGGCCTGTGAAGTAGGCTAGAAAAAGGACGAATTCAAATTGTCCAAGCAACTATAAAAGACACACCCTTTATTTTCATAAATGTATACGCACATAACTCAGGCACGGATCGCGTCAGATTATTCCAGAAGCTTAAAGACAAACTGAAACAGTTCAACAGTAGCTCAGTTATAGTTTTGGGAGGAGACTGGAACTGCACTATACAACCAACTGTTGACAGGAACACAGGAGAACCGCACCCTCCTTCAGCCGTGTTTCTGTCCAATCTAGTCAAGGAAAATGATCTTGTTGATGTTTGGAGAACACTTCACTCATCAGTCAGACAGTACACATGGGTTAAAGTCAGCGACTGTAACGTGAGAGCAGCCAGACTAGACAGACTATACATCAATCAAACATATCTTAACAGAGTAACTAAATCACAAATATCACCTGTTGGTTTCTCTGATCATCACTTACTCACATTAGATTTTACTTTACTGGCACAATATCAGAGGCAGCATTATTGGAACTTTAATGTAAATCTGACACATGATAAAATCTTTTGTCGGTCTTTTTCTGACTTTTGGAAACAGTGGACACAGAGAAAGATAGATTTTGACAACTTAGCTCAGTGGTGGGAAGTAGGCAAAGTCCAGATAAAGCTTTTTTGCCAGCAATACATAACTCATCAGACAGCAATGGAAGCAAACTGTATCGATATATTAGAAAAGGAAATAATGATTTTAGAAGACAGACTAACTAATGAAACTGACAACACAACTACAAACTACAAATGGGAGAAAAGTAGAAAAGGCTTAGCAAAATTTTTACATCAAAAAGCAAAAAGTGCTTTAATCAGAACTAGGATAACGCACATCAAAGAAATAGATGCTCCGACAAGATTTTTTTTTAAATTGGAGCGAAAAATAAGAGACCACAACCAGATGATGCACCTCAAGCTTCCTGATGGATCCATAACAACTGACCCAGCTGAAATGTGAAGGACAGCAATGGACTTCTATGCTGGATTGTTTCGTGCAGAAAATTGCAGCACAAACTGCATGGATGAAATACTGGAGGGGCTTCCACGCTTGAACATTGCAGAGTCTGCTGCTTTGGATTCCACAATAACGTTTGAGGAACTATCTGAAGCGGTCCAGCAGATCAACTGTGGGAAATCGTCTGGGATTGATGGACTTCCAGCTGAGTTCTATAAGAGTTTTTGGACTCTAATCGGGAGAGACCTCTATGAGGTTTTAAAAAGCTGTTTGGACTCTGGGACATTACCATTAAGCTGTACAAGGGCAGTATTAACACTGCTACCTAAAAAAGGAGACCTCGGCCAACTGAAAAACTGGAGACCGGTCTCACTACTATGCACTGATTATAAAATAATTGCAAAGACGCTTTCAAATAGACTCAAGGAATGTTTAGATAGCATAATTGATATTAGCCAAACTTACTGCGTTCCAAATCGCACTATAATGGATAACCTTTTTCTTATTAGAGACATAATTGACCTACACAAGTTCCAGGATTTAGATGTCGGGCTTTTCTCCATAGATCAGGAGAAAGCATTTGACAGAGTAGACCATTCATATTTGTTTAAAACACTGGATTTTTTTGGGTTTGGGAAGAACTTCACCTCGTGGATTAAAACATTGTACTCAGGGGCCACTGTTTTGCTGAAAGTTGGAGGAGGACTCAGCAGACCAATTCCTGTGCAGAGAGGAATTAGACAGGGGTGTCCCTTATCTGGGATGCTGTACGCTTTATCAATCGAACCTCTCCTGAATCACCTGAGAAAGAGTCTCTGTGGGTTGACATTTGATCATAACAAAACAAAATCAATTAGTCTATCAGCTTATGCTGATGACGTGACAATAATGATCACCACACAAAATGATATTGAAATTGTAAAACAAAAACTATCATTATATGAAAAAGCCTCTTCTGCCAAAGTAAACTGGTTAAAGTGTGACGGCTTTTTACTTGGGGAGTGGCGCGACAAGAGTCAGCCAATTTTACCGGCAGGCTTACAGTGGAGTAGAGATGGCACAAAATGCTTGGGTGTTTTTCTGGGAAACAGTGACTTCCAAAACCAAAATTGGGAAGGCATTGTCGAGAAAATCAGTGCCCGATTGTCTCGATGGACATGGGTCCAGCCTCAGCTGTCCTATAGGGGGAGGACCCTGGTGATTAACAACTTGGCTGCCTCTATGCTTTGGCACCGGTTCATGGTTGTGGTACCTCCAGATGATCTCATCAGGGAAATCCAAAAGAGACTGGTGAACTTTTTTTGGGGTGGACACCACTGGACTAAGGCAGCTGCACTCTTTCTACCGGTCTCAGAAGGAGGACAAGGCCTAATCGACCTCCGTAGTCGGTTAACAACATTCCGCCTTCTGTCTGCAAAACGCTTTCTATACCATAAACAACACATTTGGACTGAAACAGCATCTACACTTCTTCATAGAGTACAAAATCTGTCATATGATAAACATCTGTTCCTGTTAGATCTGGAAAAAGTAGATATTGGACAAACTTCACTTTTTTATCAGTCAGTACTTCATGCCTGGAGAACCATATTGAAAGCTAAGAGGAACTATAATCAGATATTTGGAAAAATCGGAGAGGAACCATTATTTCACAATCCATTTGTCAGTAGTAAAATGCTCAACTCCATTACGGGAAGAAGGATTTTCACCAACGCAGGATTAACCAAATTAGCAGACCTAAGAGAATCTGGACAGTGGAAGACCACCAGTAAACTAAGCGAAGAAACAGGATGCAAATCTCTCCGTCTACTGCAGAACCTACTACAAGAAGTGATTGGGGGGCTTCCTGGTTTTTTCAGACAAGCTCTAGGGATGGAAAATAGGGAAGCTCAACCTATCCCAGCCACAGACTTTCCATCACTACCCATCAGGGCCGCAGTGGAAGGGAGCGATGAAGAAGACGGGTTGCTATCGTTCGGAACGCCAGTGCTGTCAAACCTCAATACTACGTCCAAAAAAAGTCTATATGGAGTTACGGTAAAAGTTCTCAACCAAGCATCACTGGCCGGTGTCCCAGAGTCGAGGTGGGTTGGGGTGTTGGCGCAGGGGTCATCTCCCAGAGGTAGCTGGAGGTCCCTGTACAAACCTCCACTGGAGAAACGCTGTGCGGATCTCCAGTGTAGAATAGTGCATGGGGCTGTGGCTACGAACAGACATGTGGCACATATAGACCATGGTGTTGGAAGTCTTTGTTTGTTCTGCCAGGAAGGGGAAACACTTGAACATCTATGGTTAAGGTGTTCCAGGCTGTCATCTCTTTTCACTCTCCTACAACAGCTTCTAATGAAACTAGGTCATAAATTAGAGGATAACATTTTTGTTTTTGGTCCAAAGTACAAAGTTGCAAAACGTCAAAATATCTGTTTAGTTAATTTCTTAATAGGACAAGCAAAAATGAGTATATGGCTTACGAGGAAAAATAAAATGAAAGGTACGGGCTCAATAGACGCAAAACTTATTTTTAGGAGTTTAATAGGTACACGGATTAAGGTGGAATTCACATATTATAAAATGGTGTCTAACTTAGAAGAATTTGTTTCTATTTGGGCCGAAGGGGGAATTCTATGTAGTGTAACTGGGGGATTACTTACTCTTATTATCTAAAATAATAATAATAATAATAATAAAAAAAAATAATAATAATAAATAAATAAATTGAATGTGTGTGTGATAACATATGTGATGTAGATGTGTGTGTGTGTATATGTATATATATTTATATATAAATGTTGAGTTACATCATACGTGTGTGTGGGTGCGCGCGAGTGTATCTAAGTATATTCTGGAATTTTTGGTAGGATAAGAGTGTAGCTAACACTGAATTGTATTGTGTATTTGTTTTTCTTTTTGTTCTTTTTTGGTATTTTTTTCTATTCATTTAATTATTTATCATATATATATTGTATTTTTCTGTTTATTTTTCTAATGAAAAATAAGTTGGAATTTGGAAAAAAAAAGGACCAATAAAAGGATGGTTAAAGGTCAAAGGTCTCCCTGCCTCTGTGTCTCCTCTCCCTGTCTCTGTGTCTCCTCTCCCTGTCTCCGTGTCTCCTCTCCCTGTCACTGTGTCTCCTCTCCCTGTCTCTGTGTCTCCTCTCCCTGTCTCTGTCTCCTCTCCTTGCCTCTGTGTCTCCTCTCCCTGTCTCTGTGTCTCCTCTCCCTGTCTCTGTGTCTCCTCTCCCTGCCTCTGTGTCTCCTCTCCCTGCCTCTGTGTCTCCTCTCCCTGTCTCTGTGTCTCCTCTCCCAGCCTCTGTGTCTCCTCTCCTTGTCACCTTGTCTCCTCTCCCTGTCTCCGTGTCTCCTCTCCCTGTTTCCGTGTCTCCTCTCCCTGTCCCTGTGTCTCCTCTCCCTGTCTCTGTCTCCTCTCCCTGTCTCCGTGTCTCCTCTCCCTGTCTCTGTGTCTCCTCTCCCTGTCTCTGTGTCTCCTCTCCCTGCCTCTGTGTCTCCTCTCCCTGTCTCTGTGTCTCCTCTCCCTGCCTCTGTGTCTCCTCTCCTTGTCACCTTGTCTCCTCTCCCTGTCTCTGTGTCTCCTCTCCCTGCCTCTGTGTCTCCTCTCCCTGTCTCCATGTCTCCTCTCCTTGTCACCTTGTCTCCTCTCCCTGTCTCCGTGTCTCCTCTCCCTGTCTCTGTGTCTCCTCTCCCTGTCTCTGTGTCTCCTCTCCCTGCCTCTGTGTCTCCTCTCCCTGTCTCCGTGTCTCCTCTCCCTGTCTCTGTGTCTCCTCTCCCTGTCTCTGTGTCTCCTCTCCCTGTCTCCGTGTCTCCTCTCCCTGCCTCTGTGTCTCCTCTCCCTGTCTCTGTGTCTCCTCTCCCTGCCTCTGTGTCTCCTCTCCCTGTCTCCGTGTCTCCTCTCCCTGTCTCCGTGTCTCCTCTCCCTGCCTCTGTGTCTCCTCTCCCTGTCTCTGTGTCTCCTCTCCCTGTCTCCGTGTCTCCTCTCCCTGCCTCTGTGTCTCCTCTCCCTGTCTCTGTGTCTCCTCTCCCTGCCTCTGTGTCTCCTCTCCCTGTCTCCGTGTCTCCTCTCCCTGTCTCCGTGTCTCCTCTCCCTGCCTCTGTGTCTCCTCTCCCTGTCTCTGTGTCTCCTCTCCCAGCCTCTGTGTCTCCTCTCCCTGTCTCTGTGTCTCCTCTCCCTGTCTCTGTGTCTCCTCTCCCTGTCTCTGTGTCTCCTCTCCCTGTCTCTGTGTCTCCTCTCCCTGCCTCTGTGTCTCCTCTCCCTGTCTCTTTGTCTCCTCTCCCTGCCTCTGTGTCTCCTCTCCCTGTCTCCGTGTCTCCTCTCCCTGTCTCTGTGTCTCCTCTCCCTGTCTCTGTGTCTCCTCTCCCTGCCTCTGTGCCTCCTCTCCCTGCCTCTGTGTCTCCTCTCCCTGTCTCCGTGTCTCCTCTCCCTGTCTCTGTGTCTCCTCTCCCTGCCTCTGTGTCTCCTCTCCTTGTCACCTTGTCTCCTCTCCCTGCCTCTGTGTCTCCTCTCCCTGTCTCTGTGTCTCCTCTCCCTGCCTCTGTGTCTCCTCTCCCTGCCTCTGTGTCTCCTCTCCCGGTCTCCATGTCTCCTCTCCCTGTCACCTTGTCTCCTCTCCCTGTCTCCGTGTCTCCTCTCCCTGTCTCTGTGTCTCCTCTCCCTGTCTCTGTGTCTCCTCTCCCTGTCTCTGTGTCTCCTCTCCCTGTCTCTGTGTCTCCTCTCCCTGTCTCCATGTCTCCTCTCCCTGTCTCTGTGTCTCCTCTCCCTGTCTCTGTGTCTCCTCTCCCTGTCTCTGTGTCTCCTCTCCCTGTCTCCGTGTCTCCTCTCCCTGCCTCTGTGTCTCCTCTCCCTGTCTCTGTGTCTCCTCTCCCTGCCTCTGTGTCTCCTCTCCCTGTCTCCGTGTCTCCTCTCCCTGCCTCTGTGTCTCCTCTCCCTGTCTCTGTGTCTCCTCTCCCAGCCTCTGTGTCTCCTCTCCCTGTCTCCGTGTCTCCTCTCCCTGTCTCTGTGTCTCCTCTCCCTGTCTCTGTGTCTCCTCTCCCAGCCTCTGTCTCCTCTCCCTGCCTCTGTGTCTCCTCTCCCTGTCTCTTTGTCTCCTCTCCCTGTCTCTTTGTCTCCTCTCCCTGCCTCTGTGTCTCCTCTCCCTGTCTCCGTGTCTCCTCTCCCTGTCTCTGTGTCTCCTCTCCCTGCCTCTGTGTCTCCTCTCCCTGCCTCTGTGTCTCCTCTCCCTGCCTCTGTGTCTCCTCTCCCTGCCTCTGTGCCTCCTCTCCCTGCCTCTGTGTCTCCTCTCCCTGTCTCCGTGTCTCCTCTCCCTGTCTCTGTGTCTCCTCTCCCTGCCACTGTGTCTCCTCTCCTTGTCACCTTGTCTCCTCTCCCTGCCTCTGTGTCTCCTCTCCCTGTCTCTGTGTCTCCTCTCCCTGCCTCTGTGTCTCCTCTCCCTGCCTCTGTGTCTCCTCTCCCTGTCTCCATGTCTCCTCTCCTTGTCACCTTGTCTCCTCTCCCTGTCTCCGTGTCTCCTCTCCCTGTCTCTGTGTCTCCTCTCCCTGTCTCTGTGTCTCCTCTCCCTGTCTCCGTGTCTCCTCTCCCTGCCTCTGTGTCTCCTCTCCCTGTCTCTGTGTCTCCTCTCCCTGCCTCTGTGTCTCCTCTCCCTGTCTCCGTGTCTCCTCTCCCTGTCTCCGTGTCTCCTCTCCCTGCCTCTGTGTCTCCTCTCCCTGTCTCTGTGTCTCCTCTCCCAGCCTCTGTGTCTCCTCTCCCTGCCTCTGTGTCTCCTCTCCCTGCCTCTTTGCCTCCTCTCCCTGCCTCTGTGTCTCCTCTCCCTGTCTCCGTGTCTCCTCTCCCTGTCTCTGTGTTTCCTCTCCCTACCTCTGCGCCGACTCGGACTCGACCTGCCTCCATCTGAACCTCTGCTGCCTTACTGGAGCCAGCGGCTGATGACAGATGTGCTGGCTGGGGGGGGGGTTACAAAAAGAGGGCCATGCTACATGCAACTCAGAATCCTACACTCACAGTTTTCTACAGAATTGTGCAGATATATATTGTTCAATAAATTAATCCACATGCTGCAGTAGCTTACCAGGACTTAGTAAATCATTTCACCTACCTTATGGAACCCACAGGAGCACAGAAGGCATCCCCCGAACAGATCCTTTGTGTGGTTCTGCAGGGGACAAGCATCAATTTTCTCCAGGGCTCTTTTCCACTTCTTGGCCCCTGGACGTTTGCCAGTAGAGAAGTGGTATTGGCCCTGGGCATATTTTACACAGATGTCCCTCCAGTAAGCATCAGGTTTCCCTGTCTTAGTCATCTGCAAACATTAATAAAACAGGTTAATGTAAAGCTAGGCTATGTGTACAGAGGGTATGAATTCATCCCCCTTTCACAAAAATAGAATCATTATTATCTAAATGTGGTTTCATGTAGGGATGTTTGAGGTTGTTTGATTTAAAATTGGGCGAAACAAAAGCAATTGCACTTAGGACAAGTCAAATTTAGGGTTGGGGTTATTACAATCTCTTCAGTATATACCCAAATGTGGAAGGCAAATTAGGTCAAATTATAAAGGGCTTGCTTTCCAGGTAAAATGTGGCGGGATTTATGTCCACACTCCTCAGAAATCTTTTAGGTGCTCTTCTGGTGAGAGGCCTTAAACATATCATTGACAATCACGGAAAATAATAATGGACTTACTGTGCTTTCTATGTTAAAATTCTCAGAATATTCCTTCCCTATTTTCACTTGTATTTTTCGTCCTTCTAAAATTTTTTTAATCCATTTAAACATACAACCATTTATACCCATTCTTCTAATTTGAACTAATAACCCTTCTCTCCACATCATATCATACGCTCTTTCAATATCAAAAAATACTGCTACAACACTCTCTTTATTCACTTGAGCCTTTCTTATTTCATTCTCTAGACATATTACTGGATCCATTGTACTTCTCCCTCTCCTAAATCCACTTTGATGCTTTGATATAAGTCCTTTACTTTCTATATAATATAACAATCTTTCATTTATCATTCTCTCCATTATTTTACATATATTGGATGTTAAAGCTCTTGGTCTATAATTTTAGATTTTCGGTTTTGATTCATCTTTTCCTGGCTTTCTAATTGGTATAACCACAGCTTCTTTCCAACTTTTTGGTAATTCTCCCTCCTCCCAAATTCAATAATACAATTCCAATCAAATATTCTCAGAAAATTAACTTAAATTACTTACCATTACATAACAAATCTGATCTTTCCTGGAGCTGATCATTTATATTTTTAAACTGCCCTATTCAATTCCATTATTGTAAATGACATATTCAAAAATCATTCGATTCGACCATTTTCTCCAATAACTCCTTATTTTCCAGAGTTGTCTTTTCTCGCCCTACTACGCTGATATTTTCAGAACTATGAATTCTAACAAACACTTTTCTCAACATCTCTGCCTTATCTTTATTTTTCACTGCTGTTGTTTCTCCATTATTTAATATTGGATATCCATTCACTCTTTTAATTCCTTTCATTCTTTTAATCACTTTTAACAGTTCTTCTTACCTTCGCTTGCAATTTTTTGCATTCGTTCAAATTCTGAGGGCTATGATTTCTTTTTAATACTTTAAAGGCTTTATTTTGTTTCTTCAATAGCTGCAGTACATTCTATTGTCCACCATGGTACCAACTTCCTTTCCTTTTCCCACCTTTTATCCTTATAGTTTGACTAGCCACTTCTACAATAGCATTACATATATAAAGATTAAAATCCTCAATACTACAATTTAAATCCACTTTTGGTAGTTTTAATTCACTATTATCTGAATGAGCCCTGAATCTTCTAAATCTAATTATACCTGATGAGCAACAGCTGTGTCACCTCCACGAGGAGCTGATTTAAACCTCACAGGTGGGTTGGGATGTTGTTTGCTGACTGGAACAATGGGAGCTGTTGGAGTGCTGCTGATTTCTGTGCTGACGGCTTGGCTGGCCAAAGGTTTTTCATTTTGTCTGCTCTTTTTGGTGTTAAGTCCTAAAACTGGATTGTGTCTGTTGTTCTGTCTCACGATTAGCATTTGTGAAAAATATGCTCTCTCCATAGGATCATGTTTGCCAATAGTTGGGCTGAATCATAGAGCTGCCAATGAGGTTCAGAAAAAGCAAAGCGGTAAGGACAGCTGTAAGAAATGTTTTAAAGCTGTAGGTTTTCATAGTAACTCAATGCCTTTTGTGTCATAGACTTGTCTTCAAGGAAACCCCTTGAACTTGTCCAGCCAATGGATTCCATGTTGGGGAAGAACTCAAAAGGTGTGCATATTGAGTTTGAGTCTTCCTTGGATGGTGAAACTTTCTAAACTGCGTTTGAGCATCGACTGGAAAATGGTTTTCAGAAGACTTCTGAACAGTGACCCGTTTCAATCTGCTGCTGTCTACTTGACTTCTGCATAGTTGTATAGTACGTGTCAGGATATGGTAAAGCCCTTTAAAGCTTTGTCACACTGCAAGAAAAGTAACTAAACTGAGTTTAATGCCATATATTGGGGCAGGTCTGAAGTATTTGCATTTTCTGTTTATGGCTAACTTGTCTATATTTCTTAATCCACTTTTGAACTTCTTTGCAGTCTTAATGGAAAGCAAAGAAGTTAAAGCTGCTGCATCCATTGGCGACATGAAATATAAGCAAGCTGAAATCTCACAAGTAAATCTGAAGGCTAAAAGAGAAGTGAATGTTTCTCTGGCTGTCGCCGCCAATCCGACGGAAGAAGCTGCCGCAGCAGTGGCGGTCGCCGCCGCCAATCCGACAGAAGCTGCCGCAGCAGTGGCGGTCGCCGCCGCCAATCCGACGGAAGAAGCTGCCGCTGCAGTGGCGGTCGCCGCCGCCAATCCGACGGAAGAAGCTGCCGCTGCAGTGGCGGTCGCCGCCGCCAATCCGACAGAAGCTGCCGCTGCAGTGGCGGTCGCCGCCGCCAATCCGACGGAAGCTGTCGTCTGAGGCGGCGTCATGAAGCTGTCTAACTTGCCAGCCTGAACCTCTTTTTAAATAAAACAGTGGTATTGTACAATGTGTGCGGCTGAAACCAATTCTTTGGCTCTGAAGAAGTTATTTGTTTGTCTCGATGGAAGGGTGGCTGTCCAAGGCCTTCCTAAGGAAGTAACCAGGGAGAAACATTCTGTGATGTTTGGAAAGGGATTTAAGTTGGAGGGAACTATTTGGAGCTGCATATTCTTATAGATGCAGCTATTCAAAATGATGGCTCTGTACAGCCAGTTGCCAGCAGGGTCCTATCCAGTTTTCAGCCAAGTAACACCACCCCCAGCCATAACAACAAAGTAGTAATGTCCTTAATCAAGGAAGTGAGCTGCAATGCCTTTTCTCCACATGGGGAGGAGCAGTGACTGTTGAAGCTAAAACTGTGTACAGCTGTCTCTGTATTTTTAGTTTGGCTTGTGGAGTCATCTGAAAGTAAAATATTATGCCAGAACTCCTTTTTAAATGGTGATGAAGATGTAGGTGCCTGCAATGGTTTTTACTTCCTGCTTCTGAAGAGTGCTGACGTCTCTGCTTCCTCCTGCTGCTTACAGCTTTATTCCTTTTACATCATTCTACTTCTTTCCACAAGTCTTGGATATAATTTTATTTGAGGTACAATGTGATCTCCACCTCTCGGTGTCTAATGAATGAGTTAATGCGATAATAACAAGTTGACTCGCCCAGCCCTGTTTAAAATAATGGATGAAAGTAAACTAAACCCAAATTAATAAATGAAATAAAATTCAGCTGACAGCTAAACTAAAAAGGTAGGTATTGAGCCTCTTTTTAAAAACAACAGTCTCTGCAGCCCTGAGGTTCTCTGGCAGGTCCATAATAATGGAACGACGTCTCACCATAAGTTTTTGTTCCAACTTTAGGAACAACTAAAAGGCTGGTACCAGAGGACTTCAGGGTCCGCGAGGGCCAATCATTTAAAAGCAGATCAGAAAAACAAGACCATTAAGACATTTATAAACAACTGAAAGAACCTTAAAATCAATCCTCAAACGGACGGGGAGCTAATGCAGCGGTTTTAAACCTGGTGTCATGTGTTCCCGCCCTCTGGTCCTCGTCAGCACACGTGCAGCTGATTCTGTAGTAGTTGTAGGTAAGAAATACTTTTTTTGGGAAGACCAGAGAGCAGGGCATTGCAATAATCTATTCTACTAGAAATAAAAGCATGCATCAGCACCTCCGTGCTGGCAAGAGAGAGAAATGGGTGAACTCTGGCAATATTTTTAAGATGATAAAATCCTGTCTTACATTTCTATTACATTCTATTTCTGTTACATTTCTAATATGTGGGATAAAATCCAGCTCAGAGTAAAAAATCTGACCAGTGATGACATGTTTAGCCGCATGTCGTCCTACAATCGCTGGTTGTCTAGATGGTGTCCAGCAAACAACGTGGGCTACAGAGATAATTGGCAATCTTTCTGGAGAAAACCTGGTCTGATGAGGAGAGACGGCATCCATCCCACTTTGGAAGGAGCTGCTCTCATTTCTAGAAATATGGACAAATTCATTTGCCACCCTAAAACATGACAACCCAGGGCTCAGACCAGGATGCAGAGTTGTAGTCTTACACACTTCTCTGCAGCTTCCCACCTGCTGCTACCCACCCAATCAATTAACACAAAAGGAGCAAATCCTCTTGGGAAAAAAGAAATTATTAAAACAAAAACTTTAACTGAACAAAAACATCAAACTATTAAATGTGGTTTGCTGAATATCAGATCTCTCCTTTCGAAGTCTCTGTTAGTGAATGAGTTGATTTGTGATCATCATATTGATATATTTTGTCTTACAGAAACCTGGCTGCAGCAGGAGGATCATGTTAGCATTAATGAAGCAACTCCCTCTGACTGTTTAAATGTTCACGTTCCTGGAACCACAGGCAGAGGAGGAGGAGTGGCAGCTATCTTCAGATCAGGGTTACTAATCAGTCCCAGACCCAAGATTAGTTTGAGCTCTTTTGAATCTCTGATTCTCAGTTTTTCCCACGCAAAGTGGAAATCACAGAAACCTCTTGTGTTTGTTGTTGTGTATCGTCCACCTGGCCCTTATTCTGAGTTTCTGTCTGAATTCTCAGAGTTTTTATCCCAGTTAGTGCTGAGTACAGATAAAGTCATTGTAGTGGGATGGAATCTGCTTACTGCTTCGTCCTGCGGACGCTTACCCTACCTGCTCTCTGCTTGCTTTGCATATTTTATTGATTTTATTGTGATTTTTTTCCCCTTTTTTCCATGTGAGCCGACCTGCGATAGCTTCTGGACACTTGTAAATCTCTGGGATTAGATTTTTTTTAACAGAAACAGCAACATTTTTTTGTTCTTTATCTTCAGCGCTCCGTGTGCGTGGCCTACACACTGCTGAAGCCTGATCTACAGCAGAGGTCAGTTTCACGAAGCAGGTTTAGTGAAAACTCTGAGTTTATTAACCCTGAAATTAAGGAAACTCTGAGTTTTCCGTTTCACAAAGGGAGGTAACTCAACCCAGAGAAAGAGGGGTAACTCTAGCCTGTTTCACAAAGAGAGGTAACTTAACCTCACGGTCAGTTACCCGACTAACAGACTCTCTGAACCTAACCTGGTCGGGACCAGGTTTTCCTCAAGAAACCTTGAGTTTCTCTCTGTCTCCGCCCTCTTTCAGCCACATTTGATTTCCTCATTCATTCAGTCAGCAGAGCGAGTTCTTCTACTTCTAGAAGTCCATTAGGCACAGTAGGAGACGACTTTTTTCACGAACATGTCCTTTTGACAACGATCCCGTGGATGAAGGTGCAGCATTATTGTGCAGAGAAATAAATATTCGTCGGAGAGGGTTATCAGACCGCGCATAGATTTTTGCATTTACAGATAATTATCTTTTTGAGCGGCACCATCAGAATTTTGTTGGGACAAAAGAAAAAAAAAAGACATAAAAGACAAATAAATATTTGTATGAATAGGCTTAAAAAAGACATATAGGCCTATTATATTCTATAAAGACACTCGTCTCTTTGGGGTGGACTCCCTCAGCCACTGGCCTCCCGTTAGAGGTGGCGGTGCTGGCACTAACTGTGTTAGTTTACATAGGCTTAATTATTTAACAGAACATGATATAGATGAGAAGACATAGTTTATGTGTGTGAAAACAGCATTATGTTGGGAATAAAATAAGTGCACAGTCAAACAGCCACTTAATATTTACTTTACAGTGTAAAACATGATCAAAATGAGGTACCTCCATGCCGAGGTCTCACCTGTTTGAACAATGTTTTTATATTTCATCTTAAACTGCTACCAAGTGCGCTTCTCCCCCGCGGGATTGCACCTAAATGAAATAAATGAATGGGCTACCATTCAAGCAGTTTTGTAATATTATTGTGATTGCAAAGGACTACATTTAAACTTACACTTTTGCTGCTGCAGCAGTGTTGCACTTTATAAAAACGTGTTGAAACTCGCCGTATGAGCCATGGTGACTCGTCGAATCGGGGCTCCATTGATGCTGGCTTTTTAAAGTTGTGGCGCACTCGCAAAACTCAAGGTGAATCTACTCAGAGTCAGCGTTTCTGGAACCGAAAACTCAGAGTTTTCTATCTCAGAGTAGATCAACTCAGAGATCAGGAATAGACTCAGAGTTGGTTGAACCTGCTTTGCAGGGGCGGAGCTACAGGGGTGGCTACGGGGGCATTTGACCCCCTTGAAATCTGATTGGCTACCCCAAGTGCCCCCCCAGATGATTGACATGTTACCGCACCGCAAAAAGCCAGTTACATTGAAGTCGGTGACTGCGAGTTTCCTCCTGTACAGTAGATGGCGCAATGCATGCGCTGCAATCCACATCCCCTACATAACGGGTGTCTATGACAAAGAAGAAGAAGGAGCCACTGAGTGAAACAGAAAAGGCTACGCGCTCCTTGTGAAATACCACAGATTCTCTATTACTACACTCAGTCATATTTGGGATGGATTTTATTCTGGATGTCAAGACGGACCTATATCGACGGTGAGTAGTAGGCCTAGGCTACACGACCACAGTTTATTCCTAAAACAAGTTCAATGAGATCAATCAAATGGATCTTCTGTTCAATCGATGTTCGTTTCATAAATCAGAAAGATATGGACAAGTAGTAGCACTGACGTGTTTTCTGTACAGTAAATTGACTCGTATAGCATAGGCTACGTTTTCTTGACAGCCCAAATACATTAAATTCTAGCTTTTCACGAAGGGCTAGAAGCCAGCCTGTAAGTAGACAGTTGTAGGTGGGTGAAATTGATGGGTTTCAGATGGGTTTCAGACTCGTGTAGCATAGGCTACGTTTTCTTGACAGATGGGTTTCAGACTCGCATAAGCTACGTTTTCTTGACACCCCAAATACATTAAATTGTAGCCTTTCACGAAGGGCTAGAAGCTGGTCCGTCAGGAAAAATATTCTTTATTTTGTGTTTAGAACATTCTGATTTATGAAACCAATCAAAACTTTGATCAAAACCGTTTGCCCATGTCATGAAATGCCTAGATAATTCACGACCAAGATGTAGCCTAGTTAGTACCCTACATGTGGAAGCCTCAGGGCGGCAGACAGTGATTTGATCCACAGCAAAGTTATCATTGAAACCTACATCGAAAAGATTGCAACGTCACTAGACAGGTTACTGTTGTTTTCTGATAATTTTAGGCTGGATGTAATAATATTGTAATTTTAACCCTTGTCATAATGTAATTTCATAAGGCATCATTTTGGACACGAAAATGTTACATTTTGTTTTGATAAGGGAAGTCATGCTAGGAGTAACAAGAATTTCTTTTTCAGTTGAGAATGAAAAGACAGGGAGGCACGATTTATAACTACTTTAAGAGAAACAGATCAGGCTCAGAACAGGTCAGCAGCCCTGGCAGCCCTCATCCAGAGACTAGTCAGGAAAGCCAGACAGAATCCAGCCTGCCATCACCACCAGGTTTGAACATGGAAAAGCAGTCACATGTTCAGTTATTTAAAATTATATTTGACATTATTTCAGATGTTCAGTTCAGTCATTTTAAGTTATGTTCAACATTATTTTGAATGTTGGTTACTGTTGTATGTTTATTTTTAGATACAGATTGAATTTTACTTTGATCATACTATTAAACAAATATTTTTATACAATGAAGGTTCATCGGGAGTGGACCGAGATAAAGTAGATGGCAGGTCCAAACCTGGAACTGGTACTGAGGAGTGTCAGGCACAACACAGCCCACCATCATCAGGTCAGAGCATTTAAGCAGTCAGAAATGCCAAGTTCAGTCAGTGTGACATTGGTCTATAATATGTTATTTATAGTATGTGTTGTTTTTAATGGCCGTTTTTTTTTAGAATATACTGTATATATATATATAATATTGATATATATTTATTATTATTATTATTATTTTATAATATAGTTCCATCTGGGGAAGACTCAGATGCTTCTGAGCAGGACGATGACCCAGAACAACCAGAGCCAGAAGATGACCTCTTGCCTGCTGTGTCCAGCACTGCTTTTGCACCTTCAAAAGGACCCAGTGGTAGGTCTACATATCCAAAACCTGCTAGTTTGCTGTGTCTGATAACCTTCTGCATCTCTCGAAAGAAGAGGTCCCAGTTCAACCACATTTGAGGACATTTCCCAAAACTCTGCATGGCACAAGTAAGAGGGCTTTCAACAGCAAATGGTACACTGATAATTCATGGCTTGAATACTCTGTATCCAACAACTCCTCCTACTGCTTTGCTTGCAGACACTTTTCTTTACCCAATGCCCCTGACTCTGCCTTTACATCAGATGTAGGGTTTTCAAACTGGAAAAAGGCATTGTCTAATGAGGCAGGGTTTAAACTCCACTCTAAATCAGAACTCCATGTTAATGCAATGTATGCATGGTCTGAGTATAAAAGGACAAAAGAAATAAACCAGACATTGTTAAATTCGCTAAATGAGAAACACAAAAAAAAGGTGGAAGAAAACAGGCACTACATCAAAACGATAGCAAATGTTCTCCTTTTGACCGCCACCCAAAACATGCTACAAAGGGGTCATCGAGAGTCTCAAGACTCAAAAAACAAGGGCAACTTTTTGGCAATATTGGACGAAATTGCAAAACACGACAGCTTCATACAGCAAAGGTTAGAGGCATGTGGTAATGCGAAGTACACAAGTCACCAAATGCAAAATGAAATCCTTCAGGCCTTAGCTGAAATGGTTCAGAAACAAATCATTGAAGAAGTGAAACAAAATGAAGTATTTAGCGTGATGGCAGACGAAACAAAAGATTTGCAAAAAAAGGAACAAATGTCGTTGGTAGTGCGCTACTACTACAATGGTGCCATACATGAAAGCTTCCTATGCTTCCAAGCAGCTGAGACCCTTAATGCAGAAGGCCTCAGTCAGATGATTGTCCGTTGTCTAGAGAGACATGGTCTAGACTACAGGAACAACCTAGTAGGACAAGGGTATGACGGAGCAGCTGTCATGAGTGGCAAGCATTCTGGGGTTGCAGCAAGAATACAGAGCAATGCCAGATTTGCGTTTTACGTGCATTGCAATGCTCATTGCTTAAATGTAGTTCTTGTTGACGCTACAAAAGCCGTGCCTGAGGTTGTGGACTTTTTTGCACTTCTGCAGCAGCTGTACAACTTTATATCTGGCTGTTATGTGCACCTGAAGTGGCTTGAGATTCAGAAGGAACTATATCCATCGCAGCAGCCCAGGGAACTACAGTCACTTTCAGACACCAGGTGGGCCTGCAGATATGCAGCATGCCGTAATCTTAGAGACCGACTTCCTGCAGTGCTGAAACTGTTACAAGATCTCTCGCTTGAAAAGCAAGGTGAAAGATCAGTGCTAGCAAGGGGTCTTCTTTCACAAATTGACTTACAGTTCTTGGGGCTTTTGGTCACGTTCTGTGAAGTACTTGGGGGTGCCAAGTGTCTTTCAGACATGCTCCAGTCCAGGGGCGTCAATAGCTTGAGCAAACATTTGGGGCTGTAGCCCAGACATAAAAATCATTTTTAACGGGGGTCCGGGGGTTTCTCCCTCGGGAAAAAAAATTAAAAAAGGGGGTGTTAAAATGAAAATTTAACACACTTCATGACCAGCTGCTACACAATTAAGAGTTCAGCTTTGGCCACTTTTACATTCATCATGACATATCAAATTGCTTTCTTTTTCCTTTTAAATTGGCATTAGGAAAACAAAACAACTTCCCCTTAAATATATGTCTATATATCGGCATAAAATAAAAGACTCAATACACACAAGTTCCAAAATATCACACCATTAACAACCTCAGTTCACTCTCATAGACTTTTATATCACCACAACTTTCTTTAGCACACCGAGAAACAACAGAAAAATAGCCTCAGAGCAGCTAAAAAGACAAGTTTCTCACCGTTGCTTCCTGTATTTCAAAGTACGCCGATATCGGAGCTTGCAGCGGCTCTACAGATGACAGGTGAGTGGTTAGCCTGTTAGCCACAGAGCTTGCAGCGGCTCTACAGGTGACAGGTGAGTGTTAGCCTGTTAGACACAGAGCTAGCATTAGCATGGACGACGGTAAGCGTTAACAAGCCTTTATTTTGATAACTGACTCGTCTTACCGACGTACTTGTCTCCGGACTTCCAATCGGTATGTGCTCTGACTTTCTTTCAGTGTAACTCGGGATTTTTTTCCTTTTTCTGTCCTTTTCACAAGTAGCTGCGCTTTACTTCTCTGGTTAAGGTCAGAAAATAACGTAAAAATCACGCGCCTGCAGTTCACCTCCGAGCTGAGAGGCTGAACGTGGCCTGCGTAGCCCCTGATTGGCTGTTGAGGCACTCCCCACGTGGGGTCATACGAACTGTGCGGTGCATTCAAATGCAACAGGAACATTAAACTTTACCGATGCAAACATAAAATAAATACTCCCCCGCTTCTTTTATTGGTCTCTATGTCAGTTCAGAGAGATTCGGGGCTGAAGCCCCGAATGACCAGGTCTCTCGACGCCCCTGCTCCAGTCTAGCACCCTTAATTTAGCAGGGGCTGTGGATTTAGTGCATTCTCCTATAGACACTTTCCACGACTACAGAAAGGATGCTAATTTTACCAAAGTATGGAAAGAGGTTGAGGAGCTTGCATAGCAGTGTGAAATAGGTGTAAAAGCACACAAAAAAAGGCAACGAAAAGTAAGCTCAAAATTCCTTGACTCATTGATGATGAGCACAGTAGGGCAGAGAAATTGGAATGAAGAGGACTTCCCCAGAGCACTATTTTATCAGGTCATTGATTGTCTAATTAGTGAGCTGGATAGGCGTTTTTCAGGCAAAAATTGTGAAATCATGCATGGCGTGCAGTCTCTTAATCCGAATAGTGCAACCTTTCTAAATGATGAGCCTTTGTTTGCCTTTGAGTCTGATGTATGTGACCTTAGACATGAAGTTCACCAAACAAAGCGGCTACTGGAAAGGAGAATCAAAAGGGGTTTAGACAAACCAACTTCTGTGCTTGATTTTCTTGTCTTTCTTGAGCCATACAAAGAAGTTTTTCATGAGCTTTGCCTTAAAGCTAATAAAAACACATCTCAGGACAACAATGATGGATGACCGGTTAAATCATTTAGCCATTCTAAGTGTGGAGTCCAGGAGGGCACGTGCCCTTAACATGGATGATTTTGTCAGTCATTTTGCCACTTCTCATCAAAATAGAAGAATTATCTTTTTTTGAAGCTAAGATGGGTATTGTTAGACTCTGGTTATGGCCATGTTCTGCCCTGTGTCCTACTTACATATGCAGTATGTTCTATTTAGTTAAAACCCTAGAAGGTAGAAGATCTATGCTTTGTTGAAGCTAAGATGGGTATTGTTTGTCTCTGGTTATGGCCATGCTCTGCACTGTGTCCTACTTACCTGTGTAGTGTGTTTTACTTAGTTAAAACCTTGTCAGTCTTTGTATGTCAGGTCAAATTGTTGGCAGTTTACTTTTTGGTTTTGGTTTTGGGTTTTTTGTTTGTTTTTTGCTGACAATTGAGGGACTGCTGACTATGTGAACAACTGACTACCTGTGTGTGAGAGTAACTGTGTAACAGACCCAGTGTCTGAGTAACTGTGTGTTATTATGTGCATTTTAGTTTCTGTCAATGGAATCAGGGTGTTAGTAAATGCACCATATTCATTTTGTACATAAATAAACAAAAAATTGCACTCAAAATGGCATCTTCTGTCTGCTTAATACGTGGCTACTTAAACATTATTGCAAATTTAAATGACTGTTTATAGGTTTATATAAGAAAGATCAATACACATTAATTAACTTGTAAAGGCACCAGAAATAATCACTTCACATCTTTCATCTGTAGTCCCTGGAAATTGTGTGTGTGTGTATATATGTATATATATATAGTATAAGACAAAAATGATCACAAGTCATGACATATCAAAGAAGAACACAAGAAAAGAGAACAACATGCGTAACTCCATATAGGAATAAATAATAATAATACAATAATAATAAACAGATATACATTACTCAATTACTAACAGATGGTTTGATGTTCTTCTGGTGCCACATTAATGTTAGCGCATAAACTTATTTGTGTGTGGTGTAAACCATTGACCCCCTGAAAAACACTTGGCCACCCCATTGCTACCCCAAGAAAAAAAGTCTAGTTCCGCCACTGTGGCCTCCTAAGCCAGGGATTGTGGGTTCCAGTCCCATCTGAGGTGTTGAGCAGAGTGGCGCAGCAGAAGTGTGCTGGGCCCATAACCCAGAGGTTGATGGACCAAAACCATCCTCTGCTATGTATAAATTTTCAAATCAAACTCAACATATCTCATTAAAAAAAACTGGAAAAGATGATGTAACATTCAGTATAATCACAATTAATACTTGGCCAACTCTGAAAGCCTTTCTACACACTCTTAAAGCTATGGTAGGTAATCCTAGAGAGCTAGCAAGAGAGCTAGCAAGATTCGAAAGTGTCCCCTCCTCTAAGCTCCACCCCCCCCTCCCCATTCCGTCAGTGCTTCATCCAAAGCCGGTAGAACCGCATGCGCACACGGAGCAGGGAGCCGACAGAGGGGGGCGTAGGCAGAAAGCAGAGGCATCTGATTGGTTTTTGTAGGCGCTCCAATCCCGCTGATCTCGGATTGGTCAGCTTTTTCTCAGTCCTGCAGCTGCCACAGAGGTCTGATTATTTTCGTCCCTTTTTCTAAATACATCTTGTATAGATTTCTCTCAGGACAGACGGACCATTTCACCCAGTATTACAAAATGTGTTTCTGAACAGGATTACCAACCATGCCTTTAATTCAAACTGGTTTGGTGTGCTCATGAGTGTCCTCCAATGTCCACTTTTCTGATATAAGTAAGAAAAAAGAATTATTGTGTCAAAAGACTGAAAACTTTCACTTTTGTTAAATGGATTAGAGGATAGTTTACCCGATTTCGTTTTATTATGTATGTTATTTTGAATAGTCACGTGGATAAGGCACTGGTCTCCTAAGCCAGGAATTGTGGGTTCAAATCCCATCTGAGGTGTGCAGCAGAGTGGATGCAGCGGAAGCGTGCTGGGCCCATAACCCAGAGGTCGATGGACGGAAACCATCCTCTGCTATGTATACATTTTCAAATCAAACTCCACATATCTCATTAAAAAAACCTGGAAAAGATGATGTAAAATTCATAGCATCACAATTGACACTTGACCAACTCTGAAAACCTTTCTACACACTCTTAATTCAAACTCGTTTGGTGTGCACATGAGTGTTCTCCAATGTCCACTTTTCTGATATAAGTAAGAAAAAAGAATTATTGTGTCAAAAGACTTCAATCTTTCACTTTTGTTAAATGGATTAGAGGATAGTTTACCCGATTTCTTTTTATTATGTATGTTATTTTGAATAGTCACGTGGATAAGGCACTGGCCTCCTAAGCCAGGGATTGTGGGTTCAAGTCCCATCTGAGGTGTGTAGCAGAGTGGCGCAGCGGAAGAGTGCTGGGCCCATAACCCAGAGGTCGATGGACCGAAACCATCCTCTGCTATGTATTTATTTTCAAATCAAACTCAACATCTCTCATTAAAAAAACCTGGAAAAGATGATGTAACATTCAGGAACATCACAATTAACAACTGACCAAATCTGAAAGCCTTTCTACACACTCTTAATTCAAACTCGTTTGGTGTGCACATGAGTGTTCCCCAAAGTCCACTTTTCTGATATAAGTAAGAAAAAATTATTATTGTGTCAAAAGACTGAAATCTTTCACTTTTGTTACATGGATTAGAGGATCGTTTACCCGATTTCTTTAAGTTGTGTTTTTTATTTTGAATAGTCGCGTGGATAAGGCACTGGCCTCCTAAGCCAGGGATTGTGGGTTCGAGTCCCATCTGAGGTGTGTAGCAGAGTGGGGCAGCGGAAGCGTGCTGGGCCCATAACCCAGAGGTCGATGGACCGAAACCATCCTCTGCTATTTTATAACTTTTCAAATCAAACTCAACATCTCTTATTAAAAAAAACTGGAAAAGATTATGTAACATTCAGTATAATCACAATTAACACTTGACCAACTCTGAAAGCCTTTCTACACACTCTTAATTCAAACTGGTTTGGTGTGCTCATGAGTGTTCTCCAATGTCCACTTTTCTGATATAAGTAAGAAAAAATAATTATTGTGTCAAAAGACTGAAATCTTTCACTTTTGTTAAATGGATTAGAGGATAGTTTACCCGATTTCGTTTTATTATGTATGTTATTTTGAATAATCACGTGGATAAGGCACTGGCCTCCTAAGCCAGGAATTGTGGGTTCAAATCCCATCAGAGGTGTGCAGCAGAGTGGATGCAGCGGAAGCGTGCTGGGCCCATAACCCAGAGGTCGATGGACGGAAACCATCCTCTGCTATGTATACATTTTCAAATCAAACTCAACATATCTCATTATAAAAACCTGGAAAAGATGATGAAACATTCATAGCATCACAGTTGACACTTGACCAACTCTGAAAACCTTTCTACACACTCTTAATTCAAACTAGTTTGTTGTGCACATTAGTGTTCTCCAAAGTCCACTTTTCTGATATAAGTAAGAAAAAAGAATTATTGTCAAAAGACTGAAATCTTTCACTTTTGTTAAATGGATTAGAGGATCGTTTACCCGATTTCTTTTTATTAGGTATGTTATTTTGAATAGTCACGTGGATAAGGCACTGTCCTCCTAAGCCAGGGATTGTGGGTTTTAGTCCCATCTCAGGTGTGTAGCAGAGTGGCGCAGCGGAAGCGTGCTGGGCCCATAACCCAGAGGTCAATGGACCTAAACCATCCTCTGCTATTTTCTAACTTTTCAAATCAAACTCAACATCTCTCATTAAAAGAACATGGAAAAGATGATGTAACATTCATAGCATCACAATTGACACTTGACCAACTCTGAAACCCTTTCTACACACTCTTAATTCAAACTCGTTTGGTGTGCTCACGAGTGTCCTCCAATGTCCACTTTTCTGATAGAAGTAAGAAAAAATAATTATTGTGTCAAAAGACTGAAATCTTTCACTTTTGTAAAATGGATTAGAGGATCGTTTACCCGATTTCTTCAA